>NC_048298.1:325067030-325114718 GCF_013100865.1 Trachemys scripta elegans | reverse complement strand
CCCTGCTTCCCGCGAACATAATGTTCGCGGGAAGCAGGGGAGGGGGCGGAGACTTTGGGGAGGGGGCGGAGTTGGGGTGGGGGAGGGGGTGGGGGAGGGGGCGGGGCTGGGGGCGGGGCCAGGGCCCCGTGGAGTGTCCTCCTTTTGGAGGCACAAAATATGGTAACCATAGCTGTATTACATTAATATTTTAGAGCGATTCAGGAAGCTAGGCTTTATCTCTAGTTTTTTTTTTAAAAGAATATCTTGATATATTATGACACTGCTCTAAAAATGCCAGTTGTTGAAAAATACACAAAAATAGGAGGTGAAAGGTTTGATCTGCTGTGCTCATGGCATGCATATCCCAAATCACTGTACAAAACAAAAGACTAAATTGTGAGCTGAAACTGGATCACCTGATAAGTTAAAAAAAAAAATACATGTGAAGCTGGGGGAAAGGATAAAGCAGAAACAAATTTAAGAGGCAAGTTAAAGCTTTTTTCTAAATAATGCATAAGAGAAGGGATGGCTCAGCATAGTCAGAGGAGGTTTTAGTTCTCTTAGAATGCTAACAGTCTTCTGGCTCATCACTAGATGACTTGCCATGCTATAATTCATTTTCTAGATAGTGGGCCAGATTGACTCAAGCTGCTTGCAAGCAGCTGTAAATTACACTTCCCTGTGCTAGCTAATCCTGCTGCATGCCACTTCCCTGTGCTAGCTAATCCTGCTGCATGCCACTGGGGATTCACCCCAAGAGAGGCCATATGCTCTTGCCATCCACCAGCTTCCCTTGAGGTATTTTATCATTTTCTGGATGGGACCTGAGGGGTGGGAGATAGCTGAATCACTGTCCCCCCACTCCCGGGCTACTGCTGCCCCACTTTGCAGCCTGTGCTGAGTCTCTATAGAGAGGGAAGGTTGCAGACATTTCCTATTGCTGTTGTCCCCTCCTGCTGGTGTAGCCCAGCATCAGCACAAGATGGGATAAAGTTGGGCTGACTCTGGCCCACAATATTTTTGGCAAGATCCTCTACACTCAACTTGATGGCATTTCTCTGTTTGGATGTAACATGATACCTTCTGAAGACTGCAAGCCTGCATCCAATCCATTCTGAAATTTCAGGGACCGTTCTGGGCATCAGTGGTTTAGGATTTCCAATGAGGCACGTGCCTAGGGGCGCCAGCATTTTAGGGGCGCCTAAAAGTGAAAAGTAGATTAGAAGTTAAAAAGTTAATACATATAGCTCCCCTGCGGGCAGCCAGGCTCCTGGAGCGGGTTGGTGGCCGCCCAGTGTGTGGGGCTGGAGCAGGATGAGCGTCCGGGTCAACCTACCTAGGGACACTGTGAGCTGCGGCCAGGCAGGGTGGCTGCTGAAGGTGCTGGGAGTGTCTCAGCCCCTTCCCAATCTCAGTTGCCCCGCTGCCTTGGTCCCGTGCTAGGGAGGAAGAGGGAGGGGGGATGGTCAGCGCCACTTTCACTTGGATGGGCAGAGCCGGAGTTCGGCTGCTGCACCGGGCTGCAGAAGGGATAGAAGACACCCGGGGACCATTCGCCGTGGGAAGAGGTACAGTCCCCCCCTTGCACCTTGCCTGGGGCAAGTGGGCTGCATCCTGGCTCAGGCTGGGAGCTCCATGCATGGCTGAGGGTCTTGTGCCTTCCCAGGAAGGCTGTGTTTATATTGCTTTTTGTTTCATTTTTTACGGAAAACACGAAGGTCAGCTCTAGGCGGGGGGTGCTGAAGATGCTGTGCCTAGGAGCGCATAAGATGTAAATCCGGCCCTGGCAGGACCCTATTGATTCTGGTAAAAATCAGAAAACTGAAAGGAGGAAATGGGGGACACGTGGAGCACCCAGCATCTGGTTAGCGGAGCCAGCAGATTCAAACACTTCCGTAATTGTCTCTAGATCAAAGAACCAGTTAATGGCAGTTATTAACACCTCCCCACCCCAATCTCAGCTCTGCTCATTAATCCCAATAGCCTTTTATTCACAGTGTCAACATTTTACTTCTCTACCCCATGGTAAGAATGGGGGGTGCACACAGGGCACCTGGAATGGGGAGGAGAATGAGAAAGGGGAGCACAGGGAGGGGGGGAAGAGGGAATGGCATGCAAATTAGCACTTAAAGTTGCTCCTTGCTCTCCCTACTGAGGTTGCCTAACATTTGTGGGGTGGATGCTCAGCCAGCAGCAGGAGCTAGAGGCAGAGCACGGTGAATGAAGCTTCATTCTTTCCTCCCTACTGCCTCCCCGAGGGTGGAGGGAAGAGAGACAAAGAGAGGGTAGCTCTCCAATCAGGGGAGAAGAAATATACTTTGGAGGGGGAGAAATGCAGAGCCCCTGGCACTGGGTGGAGGCACGCTCAAGTTGATGACATCTCTGTGTTTGTCTGTAATACTCACTACAGCTTGAGCCTACACCATGCTCTGACGGAGCAGCCAACTTGGGTTGAAAGCATCACTATACTCAAGGATTTGTGTGAGTGGAGAAGAATGGAGACAGGGGCAACTCTCAAGTTGCAGTGAAGAGAAGCTCAGAGAGAACAGGTCTATACTGAAAATAGCTCACAGTAGTAAGAGGTCAGGTGGGTCTCATTTCAGTAAATATTTGAGGGTGGGTGGTGAATGTGCCCATTTCTACCTTTGTGAGGGTGCCTAGCATGGAAATCCTTGTTCACCCAAATCCGCCACTGACATCAGAGGAAGTCTTGGGTGTGCAAAGGAAACAGATCAGGCCCAAAGTTCTCTTAATTAAATGAATAAAGGGGAAAAAAGGTTTAAAAGTGTAGTCCTATATTTATGGGCAGCCCTTTATTTGTTTTTGTGATTTTTAATAGGCACTGGATGGGCCTATAGTTGCTTGCTAGATATTTGAATAAATAAATAAATAAACATGGTCAGCTATTTTAAGGCTCAATCTCACAGTATGCTTCATGTCCTCACTTCTCTTTGTGACTCTCAGACTCAAAGGTGGTGCTACTCAGCACTGAGCAGGATCAGATCCTTAATACTTCCCAGTAGGGGACACACTTTTTTTGAATAGAAAATAAATCTTGATTACTTCTGTCTCTACTCCCAGGCCCCATCTTAGCGGTGGAACTGAGCAAGTTTGAAAAAGTGCCATTCACTTCCATGGTAGCAAACTACATTAGTAATAAATAAAATAATAATAAATAATGACTAACAGAACCTCTCATCCAGCCTTTCTAAACCTGTGATGGATAAGAACATAAGAACGGCCATACCGAGTCAGACCACTGGTCTATCTAGCCCAGTATCCAGTCTTCCGACAATGGCCAGTGCCAGGTACATCAGAGGTAATGAACAGAATGAGGCAATTATTGAGTGATCCACCTCTGGTCATCAAGTCCCAGCTTCTGGCAGTCAGAGGTTTAGGGACACTCAGAGCATGGGGTTGCGTCCCTGACCATCTTGGCTAATAGCCATTGATGGAATCATCTTCCATGAACTTATGTATTGCTTTTATACTTTTGGCCTTCACAACATCCCCTGGCAACAAGTTCCATAGGTTGACTGTGCATTTTGTGATGAAGTACTTACCTGTGTTCATTTGAAACCTACGGCCTATTCATATCATTGGGTGACCTGTGGTTCTTGTGTTATATGAAGGGGTAAATAACAGAATATATACAGTATCTTTAGTAGATATGGGTTAGCAAAGAAATAATGAAACAGGCACAAAGGAAAACCCAATAAAGACGTGGATCTTTGAAGTATCGCTGGCAGGCTTTGCTGTCAGAAGAGCTGAATAATGAAGTAAAATGTTTTGCCCATTTTTGCAAAGATAGTAAAAAGTCAGACAGATTTTGCTTTTCTTATAAACCATCTCACTCTGTTCCTCCAACTGATACGTTGGAAGAGACAGAGATGGACTGCAGCTGTAACATTCCCCCTAATATAATGCATGGTTGCCATGAACCTGAAAGGATTTCCGGTCCCTGTGTCTGATCCTCCCATTGTATGATAGGAGCAATTCCCATAGACTTCAATGGGAATTGCTCATCACTTGCATTTCTCCCCTACAGCCAGACTTTTCAAGTGCTCCCACAATTAGGACGAGATTCTCAAAAGTGTTTATCATCCGGCAGATTCGACTGTGACATGTATGGCCAGATAGAATTCCACACCCAGTGTTCTGAGCTCCTTTGAACATCTAGCCTCTAATGTATATTTTCCCATTTGCAAATAAGGGTTAAATTCACCAGTGCAGAGGACTGGCATTAAGTCTATGCACCGGTTCAGTCCTATTAAAGCCCTATTAGGTTTTGTGCAGGCCCACTGCATAGGTATGAAGTTCATCCTACATAGGCCTTATCAAGCAGAATAGGTCTGGTCCTGCATCTTTGAAGTCAATGGGAGTTTTCGATTTCAATGGGTGCTGGATGGAGCCCAGTGTTTCTAAATCAAAATTTATAAAATCTTAAAGCTAGACAGACTGTTTTGAATAACAATCCGTGAAAGAAAGAATGCAGCATTTTGTTTTCTAAATAAAAGAGAACAGCTAATAAAAGTTATTTTCCTACAACTGAAGATTTTTCCTGAGATATAAAAGTCTGTCTCATCACTGCAGCAAGATGCTATTTTGATAGAATTAATTTTAAATAAGCTCCCAGCCTTTCATAGTTCAGTGCATTAATTACTTCCACTCAACACAAACACAAGATGACGCTTTTTATACACAGGGCTGTAGGAATGCCATAGCTGGGGAAATGCGTAGAGCACAGTTTTAAGACATACTGTATAATTTGGCTCTTCATGTTACGTACACACAGTTACAAAAACACACTCAGAGGCTGTACGTTGAAATGCTAGAGAAGGATATAAACCTGGAGCAAAGAGATATATGTAATTGAGTTTCTTTTGTTCCTTCAGCATTAGACTGAAGAGGAAAAAAATACAGCTGCTTGAGATTCTAAGCCAAGAATGTCACTTACAACTAGCAATGGGCTACTGCTGCTTGAATTTTTTGAGCTCTGTTCAATTCATCTACACTAAGAATTACAAAAATACCAACATAATTATATTTAAAGCTTTTAAAATATAAAAGATTAGTTCAGCATGAAACAAATTCTAAAAAAATTATTGGGAAAAATTTCTATTTTTCAAATTCTTGTCTTGTTCATTAGATCAGATAATTATCCAGGGCCTCCTTAGGATTTAACTCAGTACAATTCCATATACCAATCCCTTTTCTATCGATTTCCAATCTGAGCAAGCAAGAAGCTAGATGCTATGGAACAGGGACAGAATCCTCTCTGAAATACATGATTGTAAATCTGGGGCAACTCCACTGACTTTTATAGAATTACACCATACTTACATCAATGCAACTGAGAGCAGAATTTGGACTTATATGCACTCATGCTTTTCTTCAACTTTATTTCATTCTTAGCCTCAGGGAGCAGAGCAGCTGAGAAGAAAGACCACATCCCAAACAGAAGTTTTTCAGATTTCAAGACTAACATTTAAGAAATGCAGTGTTCTATAGGCTAATCATGTGGGAAATGTAACTAGCAAATCCTCACTAATCATAGAATCATAGAACTGGAAGGGACCTCAAGAGGTCATCTCGTCCAGTCCCCTGCACTCAAGGCAGAAGTATTATCTAGACCAGGGGTGGGCAAACTTTTTGGCCCAAGGACCACATCTGGGTGGGGAAATTGCATGGAGGGCCATGAATGTAGGGCTGGGGCAGGGGGTTGGGGTGCGGGAGGGGGTGTGGGGTGTGGGAGGGGATGCGGTGTGCAGGAAGGGGCTCAGGGCAAGGGGCTGGGATACAGGAGGGGGTGCGGAGTGCGGGAGGGGGCTCATGGCCGGGGATTGGGGTGCAGGAGGGGTTCAGGGTGTGGCGGGGGCTCAGGGCAGGGGGTTGGAGTGCAGGAGGGGGTGCGGGAAGGGGCTCAGAGCATGGGTGTGGGGTGCAGGAGGGGTGCGGCAAGGGGCTCAGGGCAGGGGTTCGGGGTGTGGGCTCCAGCCCGGCACTGCTTACCTTGAGTGGCACTGGATGGGAGGCAGGCTCCCTGCCTGCCCTAGCCCCACACCGCTCCTGGAAGCCGCCAGCACCACGTCCTTCCGGCCCGTGAAGGGGAGGGGGCAGAGGGCTCCGCACGCTGCCCTCGCCTGCAGATACCTCCCCCGAAGCTCCCATTGGCCGCAGTTCTCCGTTCCTAGCCAATGGGAGTTACAGAGGGCAGTGCCTGTGCCCTCCCCGTCCCCTAGGGGCCACAGGGACATGGTGCGGGGCTGGCAATCCCGCAGGCTGGATCCAAAGCCTTGACAAGCCGGATCCGGCCCGCGGGCCATAGTTTGCCCACCCCAATCTAGACCGTCCCTGACAGGTGTTTGTCCAACCTGCTCTTAAAAATACTCAATAATGGAGATTCCACAACCTCCCTAGACAATTTATTCCAGTGCTTAACCACTCTGGCAGTTAGAAAGTTTTTCCTAATGTCCAACCTAAACCTCCCTTGCTGCAATTTAAGCCCTATCTTGACCTATCCTCAAAGGTTAAGAAGAACAGTTTTTCTCCCTCCTCCTTGTAACAACCTTTTATGTACTTGAAAACTGTTATGTCCCTTCTCAGTCTTCTCTTCTCCAGACTAAACAAACCCATTTTTTTCAATCTTCCCTCATAGGTCATGTTTTCTAGACCTTTAATTATTTTTGTTGCTCTTCTCTGGACTTTCTCCAATTTGTCCACATCTTTCCTGAAATGTGGTGCCCAGAACTGGACACAATACTCCAGTTGAGGCCTAATCAGCGTGGAGTAGAGTGGAAGAATTACTTCTCGTGTCTTGCTTACAATACTCCTGCTAATACATCCCAGAATGATGTTTGCTTTTTTTGCAATAGTGTTACACGGTTGACTCATATCACACTCTTATTTACTGGTTGTTTTTAATCATATCTATTTAAGTAGCATTTATTTTTAAAAATGTAAAATTATACTAACATCTCCGAAGACCATCACAGGCTCTTTGGAGAGCGAGAACATAAGAATGGCCATAGTGGGTCAGACCAAAGGTCCAGCTAGCCCATATATGTAATATCAATATTTTCTGTTAAAACACAAATAAATCAATTCCTACGCTAGTATATTTAAGGTGCCTCGGTGTGATCATATAAAAAGGTTCTTTTATAGATTCATGAGTTTAAGGCCAGAAGAGACCTAATGATATTCTAATCTGACCTCCTGTATAACACAAGCCATAGAATTTCACTCAGTTTCCCATAGCCCAATAACTTGTGTTAAGCTAAACCTAGCTTCTAGAAAGGCATCCAGTCTTGATCTTAAATGTGAAAATGTCAAGAGATGGAGAATCCCAGCATTTCCCTTGGTAGTTTGTTCTAGTGGTTAATCATCCTCGCTGTTAAAAAAAAAAAAAAAAAAAAAAGAAGCCATATTTCTAAATTGAATGTCCGGCTTCAATGGCCAGCTCTTGGTTTTTGCTGTGCCTTTCTGCATTAGTTTAGAGAACCCATTAGAATCTGATATTTTCTCCCCATGAAGGTACTTAGGCCTGGCAATCAAATCACCTCTGAATCTACTATTTTACTCCTCAAAAATGCCTGTAACTGCTTTACAGCTCTTACAAGATGAAATGTTAGGTCAGAGGGCTAGGTAATGGCTAGCCAGTAAGAGAATGTCTACACACAGCATTGCGCCTCCCAACCTGGGTTGACAGACTTGGGGTAGTGGGGCTCACACTAGAGCTCTAAAAATAGCTGGGTAGACAGCGCTTTGAAGTTGTGCCTCAGGGTGCAGCTTGGCTCTGAAACCAGAGCTCTAGCCAGAGCCGCCACTTCAAAGTGCTGTCTATACAGTTATTTCTAGAGTGCTAGTGCAATCCCCGCAAGCCTGAGTTTGTTGATCCGGGCTGGGGGACTCACTGCTATGACCTGTTTACATGTACCCGAGGTGACTTCTCATTTGTGGGATGGGGAGAGGGAGGAAGGACACTCTTCCACTCCACTCCTGTGTAAGGGCTGGTCAAACTGCAGCCTTGTACTGAAGGGAGCGCAGACTCTGCTGCTGAGATGGTCCTCAACTTGCCTAGAAAAAGGGGCTCAGAGCAGATGCAATAATGGCTTCATCTCGCTCCCTATCCCCATGCTGGCCAATAAATCTGGCCAGCCAGGCAGTGGGGTATATTCTGCACCCCTTTAAAGGGGTGTGGAAGATTGCAGCTTCTGTGCTCCCCTTGGAGCACTACAACTCCACACCACCACTTACTTTGAGTTAATTTCTATTAGAACAATCTAGTCCTAAATAAACAAGTGCTTTGGCACGTCACACAAAGATGTACCTGTACTAGTATGAAACATCTTTCCTCACTCAGTTATTATGTTTATATAAACATACACCCACTGACTTCTCAAATTAATTTTCAAGATGGGCCACCATGTGGGACCCAAACCTATGCTCTTCATCATTGCCAGGACTTACTCCGGCATGTAGGAAAAATCCTATAGAATAGAGCAAACAGGCACAAATAGAGCACTGCTCATTCCTCACCTGCAAACTGCCCAGGTAAGCACATGAACATCTGACTATTAGGAAGCTCACCAGAGATGCACACGTTCAACACAACGCTAGTCTCAGATCTGTAGCTCACGGAAACAGCTTCGCATACATGTTGATATCCGATCGTTGCTTTTAGTTGGTATATTTTGACAATTACCTTTATAGCATGTGGGAGTTGGAGGGAGTCATTACCAGATACTGTAAGGTAACTTCACAAATAGACCGTGTAAAATCAAAAACACCTCCTTAAGTACTGTTCTATTAACCAACATCTAAGTCATGGAGACATTCAAGCAAGGTTGAGAAGAGTGCAGCTGCTACAACTGGACAAAAAAATTCCAGTACCACAGTTTTCCATCAGAAAATGTTGATTAATATCAAAACATTTAGTGGGAACAGCATTTCATCAACATTTTTGACAAAAAAATATTGAAGTGCTTCGTTTCAACAGTGCCTTATTTCGACTTTATCATTACAACTTTTAGGTCAATCTATAACCTAATCAAATATAGCGGAATAGAATAGTCATATATATTACTATATTGTGAACACCAAAATGAAGTTCTAAGGTCATTTCAATATTTCCAAAATGAAATATTTTGGTAAATTTTGAGTCATCGGAAATTACAGAATTTCAGCTTTTTAATCCCTTGTGCGATGAAAGGCAATTTCAAAATGTTGGAATCCCCTGCAGAATGGAAATTCTAAGTTGTGACCAGCCTGAATTGGAATGGGGTGTCCACTCCCTTCAACACAGCAAAGTCAACACACTACAGCTGATGGAATGACTGGGCCAACTGCTTAGGGTGCACCCACTTAACCCCCCCATTCCAAACCAAAGGCCTTGGGAACTATAGTAGCAGCCTGTTTCATCTGGCTCTGTGAGCAATAGCAGCTATTTTTAGGTCACCATGAGCAATAATGGGAATATCCTTATCTCAGCGCAACCCCAGTAAGTAGGCTGAAGCAGTGGCTGCGCTATCCATTCAGCTGTTGCAGATTGCAGGCCTCACCTCCAGCCTGTCCCCTCTTACTGCACCTACAGCCTCCCCTGCAGTAGTGTATAGAAATAGTCTGTACTTTGGTAACTAGGGAAAGTGGAAGCTGTGAGTGAGATTCTTTTGCCCTGTCTTCCCTCTAACCCTTGCACCACAGAACTCCAATCACAGCATCATTTTAAAAGTTCTGACCATTGCTGATCCTCTTGAAACCAACACGACATTCCCAATGATGAGCACTTGAACTTTTACTTTCTCTGTACAAACTCAGTTTTACAAGGTGACTGCGGGAATCCCAATTAATAACCCAAAAAAGCCAGTTGTGTAGATTATGCAGAACATATATAACAAAATAAACAGATTACCAGGATGCCTCCAAAGAAAAGAAAGCAGAAATAACTGAAGTTCTCACTCCATAAACCCTGAATTAGGTATACCCATGGTGAGTGCCTGTAACCTCCAGCACTGCGCTTTGCTAATTACCTCAACTCTCACTCAGTGAGTGGTGATTTTTAATGTCTCCATCAAAGCACATCCAATCAATCCTCAGTCTGCCACAGAAAAAAATATACCCAGCAAAATAGAACTTGAGACCAGGCTCTTCATTCTATCTTGCACAACTGGAGTTCTTGTCAAATTAAATTACACATGAATGAACACAAAGGCTTAAAGACATAGCCTGGTGTAACAACTTTTTAAGCAAAAGCAGGATAATAATTAACATTCCAAGCAATAAATCCAACAATAAAACTTAATAAAATCCATTAGACAAACTCATTAGCTCTTTTCTGTTTTGTTTTAAAAGTTAATCAAAGTTCACCTAAGAAAAAAATGGAAAGGATAAAGCCCCTTTGATTATGGGTCCAGTTTGTGCCTTGCTTTTCTTAAAATATTTATTTCACTTTTCAAGTAGAGTACCACTAGGAGCTAGCTAATGGGAGAAAGAATGAACAATAACTGATGCGCAACATTACTCCAGAGCAGAACTTGGCAAAAAGTCCATAGCAGCTAAAATATGCTATTTTACTGAAACCACAAAAATTCAAACCCATTTTTGTTCTTTTGCCCAAATGCCCAATCCCCGTTTCAGATTTAATATCTTGTTGGTTTGTTTCTCCCAGAACTCTTTCATCCATTTTTCCCCCATACCTGCTATGCATGGAATTCCTTTCCCTATTCTCAAGTATCAGAGGGGTAGCCGTGTTAGTCTGGATCTGTAAAAAGCAACAAAGAGTCCTGTGGCACTTTATAGACTAACAGATATATTGGAGCATTAGCTTTCGTGGGTGAATACCTACTTTGTCAGACGCATGTGGTGGAAATTTCCAGCGGCAGGTATAAATATGCTGGCTTGAATCAGTCTGGAGATAACGAGGTCAGTTCAATCAGGGAGGATGAGGCCCTCTTCTAGCAGTTGAGGTGTGAAAACCAAGGGAGGAGAAACTGCTTTTGTAGTTGGCTAGCCATTCACAGTCTTTGTTTAATCCTGAGCTGATGGTGTCAAATTTGCAAATGAACTGAAGTTCAGCAGTTTCTCTTTGGAGTCTGGTCCTGGAGTTTTTTTGCTGAAGGATGGCTACCTTTAAATCTGCTATTGTGTGTCCAGGGAGGTTGAAGTGTTCTCCTACAGGTTTTTGTATATTGCCATTCCTAATTTTCCTATTCTGATTGCCTCTCTATTTTTGTCTCTCTGGAAACTTCTTTCTTCTGTGAGGCTGACAATAAATCAGTTATTTTCACTATTTTTAACTTGCTCCATTTTACAAATTTTATATATTTAAAATAAAAAAAACATTTGTTTTCTGATCATAACTTTATTTAAAGTACAGTGCCATACTCAGTACATTCATCAACACTGACATCATCAATATTTATCTTGAAACCTACTACCTTCACTGAGCCCTCCTACGTTGATCGCTTCACTAGCAGAGTCTCTGTCTTTTTACTCTTGACCTATAATTCAATATACTGTACCACATTTGTCCCAGTTACATTGTAAATCCTATAGGCTGTCATTTATGATGTCCTGTTTATTACTTAATTTATTATCTCTATTGTGGTAGCACCTAAGGACTTGAAACCAGGATAGGAACCCCACTGGTACAAAAAAAAAAATAGTCTCTGTCCCAATTAGCACACAATCTAACATCTGGACAACAGGCATTTGGCGAATAACAGACAAAGAGGGAGAGAAATGGGGGGGACAAAGAAACAGTAGAAATAAATCATCATCATCTTTAACGTTTTGCATTATTTTATATTCTCAGTGTTTCACAGCTATTATTTTCATGTATTTAAATCTTCCTTTCAGCCTCCTACAAAATGGAAATTAAGCTTTCAAACTTTTCATTCACTGCCAAACATTATAACCCATATTATATTCACAGGTTTCAAAGTATCTTCCAAGTTCTTACCACTAGTATGTAAGTCTGACAGCATGGGGTAACTAAAATACACACTGCAACCTCTAATGATGGCAGACAGACCTACTAACAGACTAGTGGGCGCTTACAAGCAAAATGATCCAATTTATATTTCAAGCATTGTGACTTGTTTTCCATAATTGTGATGGAAAAAACAATAATCAAAGGCACCCTGAATGCAAAACTATGGAAAGAAACATAACTTACAATGTAGCAAAGCCATTAAAGCCCTTCCCCATACTGCCTACTCATCAGTTAACGAATATCTACAAGCCTACACCATAAACTCACTACTACTACTGAGTCTCATGTTTTCAATTCTATAAAGAAAGTATTTTAGAAATGTTTGCTATCATCAGCCCTATGATGAAAACTACTTAAAACACCCCACAAAACAGGATTCCATTCAAGCTCTTTACTACTGTTGATCTGTACATTTCAGATAGCTTTTCCTCAGAACATTGGTATAATAGCTTACCAGTGTCCATCAGAAAAGTGTGCCTGATCAGGAAAACTGAAGTGCTGTAAAAACAGAAATGATGTAAAGCCTGATGGATACAATCTGAATGTGTGATATTGTTTTATAATGTACTTATTAATATTAACAGTGTGTGTTGTTGAATTTTTCATTCGAAGTCTAGGTTTAGAACCATGTAACATACTGAGTCTGCCTTAATAACTAAATAAAATCAGGAATTGTTCTGTAGCTATGCAGAAAAAGTACTTTTATTAGTCCACCTTTAAAACTATAGGGTTGTCTTGAGTCTGTGACCTCTTTAAAAAGGTAAAAGAATTATCTATTGTGGAGCTGCAGCTTCGGTATCTTTTATTTGTTTGCAAATCTATTTACATTTCAAACTTAATATGCATAAGATTAACATTTGGTCATTGCATAATTAATAGCAGATGTCCTGCAACAACGTTTTATGAGCAAAGAAAAATTGAAGTACTGAGGCTTGGTCTACATTATAGAGTTATGTTGATGTAAACCAGTTTAATCAATCTAATTATGTCAGATTACACACTACAGCCTTACTCCCACCGATATAAGTGCCCCACTACACCAACATCATAACTCCACCTCCACGAGAGGCGTAGGTGTAGTTAGGGTGATGCAGTGTCCATGTAGACACCGCAGGTTTACGTACATCGGCTGTTGGCCATCATTCTTGTCAATTTCAGGGTTCCATGCTGGGGTCATAAAATTGACAAGACAGCCAGGCTGTCACCTTGGGGCAGGTGGGGGGCTCCAGCTACAGCCCAGCTGTCCCCGAGCTCCCCGCACCGAGCCAGGCTGTGCCCACCCGACCCCGGCCATTGGCTCCCTGCCACACTACCACCAGGGCTCCTGGCTCCCTGCTCCCAGAGGGGTTGCTGCTGGGGCCCCTGGCTCCCTGCTCCCAACCAAGTTGCTGCTGGGAGCTGGGGCCCTGGCAGCAACCCATCCGGGAGTGAGGAGCCAGGAGCCCGGGTGACTGCTGTGCTCCCAGTGGGGAGCCAGGAGCGTCTGTGAAACTGGGCACCTCTGTGCAGCTGGGCTCCCGGTGGGGAGCCGAGAGCCTGAGGAAGTGAGTAGCCAAGAGCTGGCGGGGGGCAACCGTGCTCCTGGTGGGATGCAAGGATCCAGGGGGGCGGGGGACAGGGAGCCCAGAGCTGGGGGGGGGGGCAGAGACAGTCAGGCTGTCAGCAGGGAGCTGTATGCGGAGCTCAGTCGATTATATTAACAATTATATGAATTGTAGTAGCACCTAGTGACCAGGGCTCCATTGTGTCAGGCACTGTATAAATACAACAAAAAGACATTCTTTGTCCCAAGCAGCATCTAATCTAAGTATAAAACAAGAGACGACAGATAGATACAACAAAGAGATGGGGAGAACACAAGGTAGCAGTGAGACAATTGTGATCAATGTGCTAAGTAGTGGTCACAGAACATCAGCTGCCTAACCATTGTCAAATTTTTTGTAGTCATCACAGCAGGGGAGAGTTAAAAAGGAGGAATTTGAAGGAAGACAGTGTAACAGCCTTGCAGGTATTTTACAGGAGTTCCTCTTATGGGAGAAAGTGCAATGGTGTTTGTTGGAAAATTTGATGAATCTTTGAGTTCCTGTTTCTAATTTTTTTAAGCAAGTTTTCCTAAACCAGCCAATACTAAAGTGATAATAAGTGAACCTCACAATATTCCCTTTGACCTCTGTCCATCTTCCAGCAGATTTTAACGTGTGTAGACAATGATTTTAGTTCATTATCCATTTATTGTGTGATGTTATGATTAATCAACATGTTATATCATATATATTCATTGTATGTTAATTAGAGTTAATTTGTAGGATTACAGAAGGATAAGATTGATCAGTATTTAGAGGAACCACAAGATAAAGGTGGCACATCAATGTTAATGAGAACCTATTCAGACTGTAGAATTCAGGGTACCTTGTGTTTCTAGGTAGCGTTGCCGACCCTCCGGGATTGGCCTGGAGTCCCCAGAAATTAAAGATTAATCTTTAATTAAAGTTTATGTCATGTGATGAAATCTCCAAGAATACAGTAACTCCTTACTTAAAGTCATCCTAGTTAACATTGTTTCGTTATTAGGTTGCTGATCGATTAGAGAAAATACTCCTTTAAAGTCGTGCAATGTTCCGTTATAAGGTTGTTTGGCTTACCCCACTCCACCCACACGGCATTCCAACCAGGGAGTGGCAAGCCCACGACCCCGCTCCTCAGGAGGAGCACCAGGGGGTGAAATGGGGCAAGCTCCCACGCCCCGACCCTGTTCCCCAGCTGGAACACCAGGCGGGTGGAGCAGGGCAAGCCCCTGTGTCCTGACCCCACTACACCCCTGCCTCAATCAAGCTTCACAACCATCACTGGGGAGTCCAGTATTAACTTGTTTGTTTAAAATTATTTAAAACTTATACTGTATATGTATATAATGTCTTTTGTCTGGCAAAAAAAATTCCCTGGAACCTAGTCCCCCCCCCCCCCCAATTTACATTAGTTCTTATGGGGAAATTGAATCATAGAATATCATAGAATATCAGGGTTGGAAGGGACCTCAGGAGGTCATCTAGTCCAACCCCCTGCTCAAAGCAGGACCAATCCCCAGACAGATCTTTACCCCAGATTCCTAAATGCCCCCCTCACTAATTGAACTCATAACCCTGGGTTTAGCAGGCCAATGCTCAAACCATTTCCAAACCACGTGGATTCGCTTAACATCGTTTCACTTAAAGTAGCATTTTTCAGGAACCAAACTACAATGTTAAGTGAGGAGTTACTGTACATCCAATCAACCCTCCTATTTCTAGGGGACACAGACCAATAAGAAAGAGATGTACATGTACAGAAGCAGAATGTAGGTATAGACAAAATCATAGTATAAAAAAGGGTGCTTAGAACAGGAATGTTGAGCTTCCTATGGAAAACCCCAGCAGGAACCACTCCCAAGTTGATGATCAATCCATGAGAGAGCCAATAGACTCTAAGACCATCTAGGAGGATGTGAGTATGTCTGTAGTTTTAACTGGTACATGGTACTTATCTTTAGGAATTGTATATGCTGTGACATTTATAATTTTGTTGGTAACTTTAATAAAACGACTAAAAGATAGTGGAACTTGTTCTTGTGATTGTATGTGTTACTTGCCTAAGGTTTCATGTGTTCCTATGGGCTCTAGATCCAGAACAAACAGAGATAACTCTGTTGAACTTAAGACTGTAACTGCCAGAGCTGAACCCACTGTAGTATAATTAACATTAAATAGAATAAAAGGCTACACATGGAAGGTTGATATGTGCTTTTGGGCCAGATCCTGCTTCTGTTGAAAAGAATGGCAAAACTTCCACTGACTTCAGTGACAGAATAAAGGGACTTCTTAATGTATTTTTCAAAGTGTCTATCACTTTAATTCCCATGTACTACTTATAACAGTTAAAGGCCACAGGAAATTACAGATAAAAGTACCCCACAAAAGCTTACTGCTAGTTCACAAAAGAATTATCCAGAGACAAGGAAACAGAGAAATGTGAATGACAGCTTTTAATCGATCTAAGACAGTGGTATGCTGTCACAGATATTCATTAACTCAACTGGAAAAAACAGGCACATGCAGAGTCCGTGGCTGCACTTTGTACACTAGTTTTCCATTTCCAAGTATCGTGGTAACATGCAAAGCTAGTCAATTTCATTTGACACGAACTGTCTATCAAAGTGAACTTACAGCTTAATATATACTTCACAACCAATGATTCATGGCCTCTGGAATAAATACCTTGGGTACCTGCACAAAATTATACCCAAATATATTTCCAAACTACTTGAAATGTTTTAAAAAATTCTGTAAATGTTACAAAGTTCTCTTGCCCACAATGAAATTAGCCCTGAAGTGGAGAATTCCAGATGATCTGGCTGCGCCTCTCTCCTTCTTTTAAAATGTAATCTGCACAAACAAATGCAGTATTTTTGTCTAGAAAGGTAAGTAGTAAAATACTACTAAATTAATAAGACAAAATAATAACCAACCTAATCCCACTTTTTATGCAAATATTTCATTGACTGATTTTAATAGCTGCTGCATTTAGGGGGTCCTACAGTAAATTAAGAACAAAATTACAAAATATGACATCACTCACATGAAGATTTAATTTAAGAATGGTCCCAATAACCTGAGATGTACCGTAGCGCAGTGCTAGTAAGCAAAAGGCTGAAGGAACAGGTAAATTTAACACTTGGTCATAAAGTTCACCCAAATAAAATTTCTTCCTTTGTCAGGACATTAACCTTCTGTAGGTGAGAGCTCTCATATGAGGATGTCATTCTGCTGATCCTGGAAAGTTTTATCGCAGGAACCATCAACAAAATCACCACAGCCAAATCTATCTGCTGCAATCGGATGTAGAGAGAAAGGCAGACTATAAACATGTTAAGAAGAGTACATAGAATATATATTTCAGAGTAGCAGCCGTGTTAGTCTGTATGCGCAAAAAGAAGAACAGGAGTACTTGTGGCACCTTAGAGACTAACAAATTTATTAGAGCATAAGCTTTCGTGGGCTACAGCCCACTTCTTCAGATGCATAGACTGGAACATATAGTAAGGAGATATATATACATACAGAACATGAAAAGGTGGAAGTAGCCATATCAACTCTAAGAGGCTAATTAATTAAGATGAGCTATTATCAGCAGGAGAAGAAAAACTTTCATTACACAGATTGAATCTAGTTCCCCATGTTAAGTATCCTCACACCTCTCGCCAACTGTCTGAAATGGGCCATCTCGACTATCACTACAAAAGTTCCCTTTCTCATAACCTCTCAGAGAATATATATTGACATTGGTTAGGTTACAGAAACCCCCTTGGGACTGCCACCTGATGTGCTGAGATTACCCCGAGCCCATTTTCCCTAGTAGCTTGGGACTTCAGTACCCTGTCTTGTTGAGCCAGACACGCTAGCCTGCTGCAAACACAGACCCAGGTCTGAACCACGTCCCCCAAAAGCTGTAGGCTTAACTGAAAATGGCTTAAGAGGTGCTCCTGTCTCCAGCACCCAGACCCCAAGTTTCCAATGGGGGTCCAAACCCCAAATAAATCCGTTTTACTCTGTATAAAGCTTATACTGGGTAAACTCATAAATTGTTCACCCTCTATAACACTGATAGAGAGATCTGCACAGCTGTTTGCTCCCCCAAGTATTAATTACTTGCTCTGGTTTAATTAATAAGCAAAAAGTGATTTTATTAAGTATAAAATGTAGGATTTAATTGGTTCCAAGTAATAACAGACAGATCGAAGTAAATTACCAAGCAAAATAAAACAAAAACACACAAGTCTAAGCCTAATACAGTAAGAAACTGATTACAGATGAAACCTCACCCTCAGAGATGTTCCAATAAGCTTCTTTCACAGACTAGACTCCTTTCTAGTCTGGGCCCAATCCTTTCCCCGGTACAGTCCTTGTTCCAGCTCAGGTGGTAGCTAGGGGATTTCTCATGACTGCAACCCCCTTTGTTCTGTTCCACCCCCTTATATATCTTTTGCACAAGGCAGGAATCCTTTGTCCCTCTCTGGGTTCCCACCCTCCTTCTAAATGGAAAAGCACCAGGTTAAAGATGGATTCCAGTTCAGGTGATATGATCACATGTCACTGTAAGACTTCATTGCCCACTTGCCACACACAGGTATACAGGAAGTCTTACAAGTAAACAGAGCCATTTACAACCAATTGTCCTAGTTAATGGGAGCCATCAAGATTCCAAGCCACCACCAAAGCCCACACTTTGCATAATTACAATGGGACCTCAGAGTTATATTTCATATTTCTAGTTTCAGATACAAGAATGATACGTTCATACAAATAGGATGAACACACTCAGTAGATTATAAGCTTTGTAATGATATTTTACAAGAGACCTTTTGCATGAAGCATATTCCAGTTACATTATATTCACACTCATAAGCATATTTCTATAAAGCATTATTGTGTGCAACATCACACATATTTGCATACAGACTGAGATATTCAAAAGCTAGGGAAGCAACTGCCATGGTGCTATGACCATCGGCCTTGGCCCTGGTGTACTCAGTTGCAGAGTACCATGCACCAGTGTGGACAAGAAGCTGCCATCCTGAGGAATATCTTCCATCCCATGTATCGCAGGCAAAAGCATCCGCAAGAGTCTCTCCAGGTGCAGGGGACATTCCAGGTCAAGGAAAGAAGGAGGTGGAGTGATGGCCAAAGCAGGGCTGTGCCCCATGCAGGGGCCCCTAGGGATTACTGAAACGGGATGCAATTTAAACCAGCCTGTGAGTGTGACAGAGGCCAAACCTGCCCTCAGCACCTCCGCCTCCTGAGCATGCTCCCATACATGCACATTCATAAAGTCCCCTTTTTAAACGCTGAGTCGGAGAGTCAAGAAATGTGGGTCATATGCAATATGAAGGTCCCTCATTTTTTGCATTGTTTAGTTGGTAAATTAGAGAGTGGGCTTATACACAAGTAAGCCTATTATCCAAGAGTGTACATGGTAAATTGTATGTGGAGTGTCAGAGCTAAGTTCATATACAAGGGTGCCTTAACTGAATGTCTAAATTCCACATGTGGTTGCTCAAAACACCGGTGAAGCATGCAAAACGGGTACTTAAACACCTAAACGATTATTGGCATTCTGCAGTGTTGTTGTAGCCATGCTGGTCCCAGAATATTAGAGAGAGAGAAGGAAGGTGAGGTAATATCTTTTATTGGACCAACTTTTGTTGGTAAAAAAGAGACCAGCTTTTGAGCTACACAGAGCTCTTCTTCAGGTCTGGGTTCTGGGCATTATTTTTTGTTCTAATCTGAAAAATGGAGAAACTACACTGGGAACATAGTTAAGAAAAGATTTATATCTAAGCAATCCATGCAACCAGCTTTTATTCTAAACCACTATCTTTTATGAGCAAAATATCTCTGGAACAATTTTTATTGATTTAGGAAAGGCTTTTAATTTAGTCAATCTTGATCTGTCATCTAAATTACTTGAAGCTGTAACTCCATTATTTCATAGCAGTGATGCATAAGGAATATGAATTCCTGTACAGATAAGCCAATCTCAGACTGAGGTTCCTGTGTTCTACATAAAACAGTACAAATTTTCAACTGTATATCTGCATAAAACATCTCTTTTATATTTTCTTATACATTCTTTTAGGTGTCAATTGAGAGTGATTGATAAAGTAAATATGATGCTAAGAGGATGAGTTTGCAAACTGATTACATGCCACATAACTCTCTGTTTTCATTTCTTTAAAAATCTAGAATTGCTGGAAAATATTCTGCATAGAGAACACAAGGATGTTGGCTTCAGAAAATACTGCCCATGTGACACCAAAATAAGCAGCTACAAGAGGTTCAGGAGACAGTGTATGTAATGTGAGTATGAGGAACCGCCTTATTTACTCATTTTTTAATGTGTATGTATTATTATGATGCCAAACATCTCACTGTGACAATTAAAGGTAATGGGTACATCTCAGAATACTGCCCAGCTCTGTAAGAAGTATGAAATTCTAATACAGGCAAGCAAGATTTGCTCTATTTATTAGCTTAAGTCAGAACCAATCCTTTATTTTTATTGTTATTTGTTTCCAGCAGTACCAACAATGTGCAAGGAGGTGGATGTTATTTTAAGCACTCCAGAGTCCTTCATAAGAAATCATTGTCTTGCACAAATAGAATACAAAGAAAATGCAGCACAAGGAAAAAAGTGTCATGCAAACACTCAGAAGGAGGCAGCCTCATCCAAGGAGTAATGAGCAGAAGATACTTGGGCTCATGGGGAAATGGGTGATAATGGTGTCTCAGAAGCCTTCTCCTGCTGATACTCCCAATGATGCTATTTCACTTGTCTAAAAAGCTGCTGGCTTCATATGCACAGCTGCTGTCAATTGGAAATCAGACTAGGGCCCATTCTGGGTCATATCTTCACATGCCAAACTAAGAATAATCAACCTCAGTCCTGAAGAAGAAAAAAGGGGGTGGGGGGGAGAAAGGGGTTGGGGAACCAAGAGAAACAACTTCTGGGGAAGAACAGCTGGATAAACACTGCCAGGGTTGATTTTGGGAGGGGGTGGGGAGCAAGAGGAGTTTGTTAGTTTTGATTTTAAAGAAACACACACTCGTCATACTAAGAGACTCATTAAGTAGATCACGACTGTACTCATTTTTGTTAACACAGTGCCTGGGTCACCCTAAGAAGTAAATCCCAATATAAATAAGAATCAGAACACACACACACACACACACAGAGAGAACACATTTGGCATCACTCTGACATTTCACTCTTCTCTGTTTGGACACTGTGGCTAAAATCTGCTCTGAATTACACGTGTTAATAAAAGTAGCTCCATCTGAGTCAAGTGAGAGCCGGATTTGGCCAAAGAGCGAACAGAAACAGTGTAACCAAAATGTGAGAAAGGGTTGCAACAACGAGTAGCGCAGTGGTCCCCCAAATGTTTCTGTCACGCACCCCCATACCCGTAATGGAATCTGTCCGTGCCCCTCTCCTGAGCTGCAGTCGGGAGCCAGGGCCAGGAGCGGGGCTGCGGTTGGGAGCCGAGGCTGCGGCTGTGGTGCAGTGTGGGGCTGGGGCTGAGCAGGGGAAAAGCCATAGGCTCGGGAAGTAGGGGTGCAGCAGATTTTATGTGGAGTTGCGGCTGCCTGCTGCACACGTGGGGTCCCAGCTGATGGCCCCGCTCCCAGCCACACCCATGGGGTCCTACATCTGGCTGCTGGCCCCGCTCCCAGCAGCGCACATGGGGTCCCGCCTGCCCTGCTTCCGGTCCCGTACTCTGGGTCCCAGCTGCTGGTCCCACACCCGGCCTCGCACGCGAGATCCCGGCTGCCGGTCCCACACTCAGGGCTCCGCTACTCGCCTCGCACCTGCCCCCAGCCTCAGCCCCCTTATCCCTGTCCATGTCCCCCCCTCCCGGAGACAGAGCCCTGCTCCCAGCCTCAGCTGCGGGGGGTGGCGCAGGAGGTAAAAAGTTTGGGGATAGTTTTGCTGGCTTTTGGCATCTCCCTATAAAAAGCATTCCAGCACCACTGGGTAAAGTGGGTGGTGGGTGGTGCTCCTCCTGCCCTCCCCTCCAGGGGGGCTGGCTCAGGTCTTGCCGTGCCCCCCCTGAACATTCCTCCAAGCCCCATTGTGGGGGCGTTCCCACAGTTTGGGGACCACTGTAGTAGCATATGGCATGCGTACATGTGACATGAAAGGCATGTCACACACCTGTTTTTCAACTGTATGCCACCAGCTAGCACAGCACAGCTGAAAAGCAGGTGTGTGACATGTCTTTTCTTCTCTGAAAAACTTGCCACATGCTCCAAAATTTGCAAAACCTTTGGTGACATTGTCACTTGACTGAGGCCGCAGCACGGAATATGCACGATCACAAGTCTTTTGATTATATGGGACATTCTTTGAAAATACTTGCTGGGGTCAGAGATGGTTAAATTAGTCACTGTCAATAATTTCTTTGAAGAATTTAGCCCTATTCTCTCTGGACAAGTTGCCAGAGAACAGACAGATTTTTTACTGAATAATTTGTTAATTGTGTCTACAGATTTCATCCTGCGGGCTATGTACATACTCACTCTACATTTGCTATTCATGGTGTGCATGTGGCTCGTCACAAGAGTCAAATGGTATACTCTCAGCTCCAGGACCTGATTCCAGAAACATTTTAGACCAGAAAACTCATACGTTTTTAAGGCTAGAAGGGACCATTATAATGATCTAGTCTGACCTCCTGCATAACTTGGGCCATTCAATGCTGCATATCCAAAAGCCAACAAGAGACAGCCTTGTTTACATACAAATCTGGGTATTCGTATGAAGAAAGCCATTCCCCAAACTTCATGTGAATACAAACTTTTGTATGAATGTTCATGCATTAAAAATATAAATTAAAAGGACATGATCATAATTAAACCAAACAGCTGTTCATAATCAGAAGGAGTTTTCAAAAACACGGTTTTGAAATATTCACTCAGCTCTATTTAAGGCAATCCACCATCAAAAAAATGTTATCAACTGTGACCAGCACAAACTTAGATACAAGCTAACATTTTACAAATGCTTAAGTAATTTAGAAGCCTAAATCCCAAAGATAGCCATTGAAACGTTGGCTCCTAACTACTTAAATTACTTGTGAAAAACGGGATTTCGCTATTTTTGAAAAAATTTCCTGTAGATTAAATAGAAAGTCCCATTTAAGATTTAGGGACAAATTCACCCATGACATTTAAGATACAATTATTATATTTGAACAATACCATCTCTCTCGGACATAAAGCAGCCAGGTGGTAACCAATAAGTAAGGTTGTGTAACATTCATGTGGATGGCTAGATGAAGCAAGTAAGCATTCTCCACCAAGTACCAACCCTGATGGAAAATCTCCAAATAATTATCTACTCACCATATGGTTAGCAAAGCACAAACAGTCTAATATGTCTTCTGGGTACAGGCAACATTGTCTTTCAATGATGTAATAATAATAATGTAACAGCATTTAAGTTGTTAGCATTTGAGCACTTAATTTGATAGTCTGCAATCTACCATGGTCTGATTTCTCGTAACCCAGCAGGTAGTATTGGAAATGGGAGATTCCAAGTTTTACAGTGGAACACATGGACTTTGCTTTAACCCTGGAAGATCCCAAGATACTGGACTTCAAAAATAATCACACCATTAGGGACAAAATATATAATTTTAGTGATTTGCAAGATATATTAATTCTAAGTTTCCTATCTGACAAAGTCCTAGATGAATGGGAATCAAAGAAACTTGACAATATATTTTATTTATATATATTAAAAAACCTGAAATGACGAAAAAAAACGCAGCAACAAATCTCAGAGCCCATACCAGCTGACTCAGGCTCACGGTAGGGGGGTAAAAATAGCAGTTCCCACTCAGGCTGGAGTCCAGGGTCTGAGGCCCAGCAAGTGGGGAGGGTCTCAGATCCCAGCCTCCAGTCCAACTAGGAATATCTACACTACCGTTTTTAGCCTTAAAGCACAAGCACAAGCCAGTTGACCCAATCTCTGAGACTCGCTGCTGCGTGGTTGGGGGGTGGAGGGGATTTTGGCAGTGCAGATGTACCTTTAGAGCAGTGGTCCCCAAACTTTTTTGTCTGGCGGGCGCCAGACAACAAGCCATGGAGGACCGTGGCGGCGGACAAGCATCCACCGAAATGCCACCGACAAGCAGCAATGTCAATAGGTGACGCCTCTGGCGCCCACGGGCACCGCATTGGGGACCCCTTCTTTAGAGAATTGCATTCAGTTCTTTTTTCCTTTCTGAAAAAAAGTGTGTTATATACAGCACACAAGAGAGTGGGCTGTGGTTTAAAGGTTTTACAGGCAATTATCTGGGATAACCTTCACGACTCACCTAAGAAACACACCTCCACACATAGCAGGACTTGATTGATGGCTATACGTGATGCTTTCCAGAGAAGAGCTCTATTTGTAGGACTTTATTTTCCAGCGTAGGCTCTACGAGGCCTGCAGGGCTCAAGAGCAGTGCTTGAGTCCTCAAAAAAGAAAGTGTCAGAATGCACTTCTGGTACTTCCAGTACTGGCAATAACTGAATGCTGTTGTCACTTCCCAAAAAAAATGCTGGGATGGCATTCTGGAGCATTCCACCATTATTCAAGTCCTGCTTAAGTGTTGTTTAAGTTTTTGGTCAGGTGTAAATCCCTATTTGAGATTGAGAACAGTATGTTTCTTAAATGCTTTTTGCATCTTCCTGCATTCCTGTGAATCTTCCTCGATTGTCAGAAATGTTCACAGACAAGCTGAACTGGCCTGTATTTCATTTAAAGTCAAAATTGGTTGCGACTTAAGTTTTACAATTTAGGACATTTGTGCAGCGTTGTCAACTCTTACAATTTTATCATGAGTCTCATGATAATTGGGTATTTTTCTTAGAGCTCCATATGCTGGAATCATGGGATTATAGGAGATTCATAGAATCAAAGGACTAGAAGGAACCTCAAGAGGTCACCTAGTCTGGTCCCCTGCACTCATGGCAGGACTAAGGCTTGGTCTACACTAAAGCCCCAAATCGAACTAAGGTACGCAACTTCAGCTACGTGAATAACGTAGCTGAAGTCGACATACCTTAGTTCGAACTTACCGCGGTCCACACCCGGCAGGCAGGCTCCCCCGTCGACTCCGCGTACTCCTCGCAGCGAGCAGGATTACCGGAGTCGACGGGGAGCACTTCTGAGTTCGATTTATCGCGTCCAGATTAGACGCGATAAATCGAACCCAGAAGTTCGATTGCCTGCCGCCGAACCAGCGCGTAAGTATAGACAAGCCCTAAGTATCATATAGAATCATCTCAGCTGTCAATAAAAAATAAAATAAAAAGCAAGTTTCTGGCCCACATGCTTGCAGAGAAAAGTGAAAAACCTGACTAAGAAGCTGAAAGGCTCTGAAACCAGAAGACCAACAAAAGAACCCAACATGTATTCAGGTGGAAAAAAACTTATGGTTTTTAAGCCAGTCTCATGATTTCTGGAGCCTGACTCACAATTTATGAATGCTAATGGTTGGCAATAATGTTTGCGTAAAAGCAGGATCTTTGGGCCTTAGGAACACACTCAGCTGTGCAAGCTGGTTTCTCCATTTGTAACATCCCAATGGGTTGCTGTGGAAATGGTTGTGATGCAAGAAAAGATTTGGACTTCAGGAAAGGAATCAGCTGAGATCCTGCAGTTTTTAGGCACAGCTCTTTTGTAACAAACAAGAAAAAAAAAACTCAGGCAAGAATGTATTTTAATAGAATTTTCCCTAAAGCCAGAGCCATTATTGACTCTCTGATCCAAAGTCTGCTTAAGTCAGTGGAAGTTCTTCTGGCTTTGGATCAGACCTTAAATGACTGGCATTCATGGGCATCTCTTCATTTTGATACACAGTCTGGCATTTTACAGCCAGGGCTGGCTCTAGGTTTTTTGCCACCCCGGGCAAAACAAATTTTGTCAGCCCCCCTGCTGCCCCAGCCCTGGGCTCCTCACCGGACCCCCCTGCTGCCCCAGCCCTGGGCTCTCTCCCCCGCCCCTGCCTGCACCCTCCTGCTGCCGCAGCCCTGGGTCACTGGTAACTCGCTCCCACGGCAGGTCATTCAGCAGGAATTTTGGATGTGCACAGAACACAGACAGGATTGGTTCCCATATGGTTACAGAACTGCAGTAAAGTGGAACAATTTTCAGCTTGTGTGACTGGAGGATATCTGGATGCATATTATAAGACTGTCCTACATAAATGAAGAAAAGTTGAGGTGCCTTTATTATTATTTTGTTCCTCTCTTTCTTTCTATGGGAAATTTGCCAATGCAATATCACTGTCTTCCTTTTAAACAAACAAACAAAAAAGGCAATGGCTGTTGAAAATAGCAATTCCAGTACTAATAACCACTGGGAAGCATTTCTTGCTCAATTTTATCCTACTTTTTCTACAGCAAGTTACAGTGGATCAGTATATTTGATTTGGGAGAAATGAAGTAACAGCTGCCCAAACTGAGCTTGAGGACTCCTGAATTCTGAGGTGTTCAAATCTGGAAGGCAGGTGCTGGGGGGGGAGGGGGCTGTGGCTCTGCGGGGGAGCACGGCAGCATGTATGCAGCAGTGTGTCTGGCGTTGCGTGGAGCCAGACACACTGGTCTGAATGGCACAGTAAGGGGGCTGGGGGATTGGATGGGGTGGAGCTTTGGGGGGGCAGTCAGGGGCAGGGAGAAGGGGGGGTTAGATGGGTCAGGGGTTGGGGGGGCAGTCAGGGGACAGGCGGTGGTTGGATAGGCATGGGAGTCCCAGTGGTTTGTCAGGGGACAGGTAGGGGGTGGGATCCTAGGGGGGAAGTCTCAGGAGGGGGCAGTTGGGGACAAGGAGAAGGGAGTTTTAGATAGGGGGTGGGATCCTGGGGGGCAGTTAGGGGCAGGGGTCCCAGGAAGGGGTGATCAGGGGACAGGGAGCAGGAAGGATTGGATAGGTTGGGGTTTCTGTGGGGGGCAGTCGGAGGGAGTGGATAGGGGCAAGGTGGGACTACCCTTCCTCCCCATGGAGTGTTCTATTTTTTGAATGTTAAAATATGGTATCCCTACCTTCACAGTGCAGCTCTCCATTCACTGCAGCATGAGGTCTCAGCTACCTCACTCCCTCCCCCTCTTTCCTGTTGGTAGTGGCCATGGGAATGCTGGGAAATGTAGTTCTTTCCCTGCTCGAGGGCTGGCTCTATAGGCAGGGAGCTAACCAAGGAACTACAGCTCCCAGGGCCCCCTGTTGGTTCTCAGCTCCCATGCTGGATCCCTGCCGCCCCTGCAAATGGGCTGCCCCAAGCACGTGCTTGCTTTGCTGGTGCCTAGAGCCGCCCCTGTTTATAGCACAGATTTTCCTAATTATTTCTTATTTTTTCACCCATGACATTTAACCTTTTCAGAGAGCTAAAGGAAAATAATTCAACATGTGGAAAGAAAAAAAAATAAAACAAACAGTAATGCATTAAAAATTACATATAAAATCTTTTTTCTTGTTATAGCAACAAAATAATATGTAAACCACTGCCTCAAGTTATGTAATTTTGGAGTATGACGACAGACTTTGGACAATACTTATTGCTCTCCATGTGTCCAGGACTTTATCATTATGATCAATTAGGAAGCAGGATAACAAATACTATGATGAGGTGGGATCATTTATATAGAATTTCTACTGAAGCTCTAAAGATCTTACATTGGATATTTTCCATCTGCTTCTTTCCTGTTTCTGGGCTCAGCTGCTAAATGCTTTTCACTCCTGCTGTTGATCACATCATTATGGAATAATATTAAAACTACAGTGTGTTTTTAAAGCAAGAGAATAAGCAGTTTACCTGGTTCTAAAAAAGTCTAGCAAAAAGGTATTAAAGTTGTGGAAAAATAACTGCCAAACACCTGTTTGCACAGAAGGCATGACAGGATGTGCTATGTGGTGCCATAATTTTTTTTTTTTAATTTAATGGAGATATCCTATCTCCTAGAACTGGAAAGGATCTTGAAAGGTCATTGAGTCCAGCCCCCTGCCTTCACTAGCAGAACCAAGTACTGATTTTTGCCCCAGATCCCTAAGTAGCCCCCTCAAGGATTGAACTCACAACCCTGGGTTTAGCAGGCCAATGCTCAAACCACTGAGCTATCTCTCTCCCCATAAGCACACACCTTGGGTGCATTGTGAGGAACAAGGCCAAGAGGCAGCAAGCTATGGATCCAGATAAACCTGACCACCTAGTCTCTATTTAAAAGGCTATCTGTATTCAATGACACTTCTTTCTTCAAATTATTTGGTGACAAAGTCAAAGGAAAGAACCTAACAGCGCACCACTGTACCTGGCTTTATCAGTTAGACTTTTGCTTTGCAGGGTGATAGTTTTCTCACTGAAAAGACTGTGGGTAAAGTTTTCAAGAGTGCCTAGGCATGGATCTACAAAGAAAGTTAGGCTTTGCAAGGCTCAGCATTACAACACCTAACTTTTAGGTGCCTAGAAAAGTCACTGGAACAACATGATCCACAAAGTCTGAGTTAGACACCTATGCTCCCTATTCAACTCATGGGTTGAGACAGGCACCTAAGAATGAGATCTACAGTAACCAGTACACTTGATGAGGAGCCACCGAATGGGAAATACCGATGAGAGGCGTATCCTAAATCCTGCCCCTTTCCAAGAGTTTGGCACCGAACTTTGGGCTACAGGGAGGTATCTATCTCTACTTGTGATCCACAGCTGGGAACCCTCTTCTGGAGTTAGATGACTTAGGTGCCTAAGACGTTTCTTGTGAGAATGTGTTAGGTGCCTGCCTCCCACCACACAAAATGGATGGAGGAGGAGAAGGTGGTGGTGCTGTTGGTACCACCTCCCTAATAGTTTTTTAGCCTGGTGATTAGAGCCCTGGTTCAATTCCTTCCGTAGCCTAATGGGGAACAGGGGATCTCCTACCTCTCAGGAGAGTGCTCTGGCTTGTGGGCTCAGGGATATTCTGATGGGGGAAGGTCTCCCACATTCTCTCCTGTTGAAGTTGTTCCACTGTAGATGAATAATTAAATAGTCACCTGAGCAAAGGGACTGGACCCTGGGTCTCCCACCTCCCCAGTGAGTGGTCTGACCCCCCGGCTACAGAGTCATTCATAGTCCCTCTTCCTCTCCCTCTCTCTCAATAACCATTTAATTGTTTATTTGCAATGGATAAATGTTGCTTCTGAAATGCGAAAACAGCTGCAGGAGGGACAAAAGGCTTCTCCTGGGTGGAAGGCTGGTCTCCCCCTTATATGGGAAAGCAACCCAGCTAACTGCTGTTTGGGGAAGGACTGGCACCCAAAAGCCAGCATAATAAGGCAACACCCCAGAGAGGGGGCAGGGAAGGGGAGTTATGGGTTTGTTTGGCTTACAAGTTCTGCTTGGGCCTACCCTGAGGCCCACTTTGTAAATATTGAAAAATAAACCCAAGTGAGGAATAAAACCCTTCTGGAATAAGCCTGGTTTACTCCAGGCCTGCACTGCCAGAAGGAGAAATGCTGAGGTCAATGAGGCAAAGGAGATGCCTTACCACAATACATTGTTCAGTCAAAACCAGAGTAGTTTTCTTAGTAAAACAAGATGCTTTCTATATAACCCATTTGTTATTAGTTTAAAATTCATATTCTCTGTTAAGGGCTTATGCAAATATTCCATCTCAGAAATGGATTTTTTTTCAAGTTGTTTTCCTCCCAATTTGTTTTTCATAGATTGATTTTTTTCCTTTTTGCTTACAGTTCTAAGCCACTCTTTGTTTAAGTTACCCTGAAGGGATTTTCCCATTCTTTGTTAGAAAGAATAAACTTAACTAAATCCCTTGAGTACATCCATCACATACAGAAAGATTGTGTCAGAGCCCCCTTAAAAAACGTTCCAGCATTTGAGATTTCTCCAATTTGTTCAGCAACAATAAGCTGATGGAGCAATCCTATAAGAAAAGACTAGCAGTGAACTAATCAATATGAAAATCTATGAAAATAAGAGGTAGTAACTACAGTCACTTTGGGCTGTACTTGAGCCACTAAATCAGGATTTTGCACCAGCAATAAGCCAGATATTTCAAATTTACAGCTACTGAGAATTTTCTAAGGTAGCCACAACAGCAGCACAAGTGAGTTGTACCCACCAAAAGATTATTCTGGCAGGACAGGCATGCTGGGTGCATATTCTGGAGAATGCACCCACTGTGGAATATTTCAGATACACAACTGAGCCAAGTGGAAATTGCAGCATCAAAAGTTTGAGACAAAATTAGACAAGTGTGTTACACCCATGTACAGTTATATGTTCCAAGCCACTCTAAAACAAAAGTCCACACACTGAAGAATCCCAACTCACCCTCTTCCTAAGGTTTGGCTTTACTAACAGAAAAGTTCAGATCTTCTTCCCAGGTCTGGCTGCTCTGACAGCTCATACTTCACCACTGACCAGTTCACACCTTCTCCCTAGAAAGCACTCCCACTGTCCTTCTGTACATGTGAAAGTAATGAGCCACTTGCCCAGAAAGTCAGTAAAATCCACTTAACTCTTCCCCAGCATGATTAATGCCTGCCAAAACAGGCTGGGATGTTTCAGGCAAACACTGCCAGCCTGTTACATACACATAGCAGCCAAAGAAAAGAGGCAGCACTTGGCAGTATGGTAGTGCAGCAGCAACATGTTCGTGGTACAGCCAAACTCCAACTAAGAGAGGATGGGAAAAGTAAGCAGGAAGATATCGCCCAATGGCCCATGGTAGCCTGACCAGACTCAGATCACAGGGAGGCATAGCAGAGTGGGATGCATTTTGCTCTGCTTGAGACTTAACTGGCTAACTGCTGCTGCTTGAAATGTTCTTCACTCCAGGGATCCCTTCTTTTCAATCACAGACAATTTATTTTTCAATTCAGCTGCTGAGTGTTAGGCAGCTGCCTTTCCCAGTGTGCTTGCAACCCACACACAGCCATTCAGTGTGGTGCTCACTCCCCCTCTAGTGATGGCTGAGCCATGGAGAGGATGATGAGTCTGCTACAGCCAATGCTGCACACCTGAGTGAATCATTGGCAGTGGGGATTGAGCCTGAGACCTCTCTGGATCTTAACATATGCTAGAGCTGAAACACCCAGTTTTGTCATCCATGGCTGTAGCAGGCTCATCAATGTCTATATATGGCCCAGCCGCCACCAGAGGGGGACAGAGCACCACACAAGGTGTATGTGGGTTACAAACTCCCCCTAGCTGGGGAAGCTTCTTCTGAACATCCAAGACCAACCACAATCAAATCTCCATACAGCTCATCACCTGTTATGTGAACGTATGGTGCTACATGATCCATATCTGGCATAATACCTTATGGGCCTCCTTACTAGTGGTAGCAAAAAGATGCTCCTTGTTTTGGTTCAGTGTGGTCTGAAACTCAACATCTGGTGCAGGATACTTAAGGAACCACCTGCAATCCTGACAGTGCTGGCATATTTCAGACTGCCTCAGAGCACCTGCCAGTGCTTCAGTGTAAAGCCCGGTGGCCCAGAGCAGTAGTCAAGTGTGGGTGGGTGGTCAAGTAGTCAGCAGGTCAATCCATATCAGAGGCAGTCCAGGGCAATGGTCAGAGTTCTCACAGGGGTCAATAGCCAAAAGATCCCATCAAAGAGGCCAGGTCAGTGGGTTGGGGAGGCGAGGTTGGGTGAGGCAGCAGGGCAAGGTGGTCTGGGGAGCAACCAGCAGGCAATGGTCTGTTGCTCAGACAGCTTCCTCTTCCTGCTGGGAACTTTATATAGTCCAATGAGAGTGCTGCCAGTGCATCCAACCTGGGGCCTGGGGTGTGGCTGCGCGTCTGTAGGTCTTTAGTACTAAGGCTGTTGGTGTGCGGTGCTGATTCAGTGCATCACCATGGTGCAGCAGCTAAGGCTGCCACCTAACGACCAGGTCTGCTGGGATCCTGACACTCAGAGGCTATCGCAAATACCTGTGCAACGACAGGATATGAAATGCTGGTCTTCTGGCTATTTTGTTTTTAGCAGGGACAGCTCCCAATGTTTAGACATTTTTGCACTTTAATTTGTGTGTGGTAACTTAGGTGGTCGAGTTACACTCTCAGATTTGGGCTCTGCACATTTTTTTAGAACAGAGGGATACATGTTAAAATGAATACACCTATGCTCAAGCCTGTGAAACCCCTCTTGGGGGAGAGGCAAGGTAGGGAGGGCCTGTAAAAGGCCTTCAAGGTACTGACTCCATCAGTTTTAGGGGAGCCAGGATCATAGTACTAGTTTCCTGCCTAGCTACAGCTCTTCAGTGTACATATCAAGGTCTTTTTCATCTCTAGTGAAAGCTTCAAAATTCAACAAATTGGCTATTTTCAATAGAAATATATGCAACATATAGCTAAAAGCACTGTTAGAAAGAGTAGTAGAAGGTTTTCACCCATGTTACATTCATTGAAAAATCACTGATAGGCAGGTGTTACCAAACCATGAATGTGAAAGTGGAATTGCATTGCTAGCATGGAGTCAATGTGAAATAAGATGGACAGCTGGAATCCCAATAGACTCTCTTGTAGGTAAAGCATCTTTTTCTAGAAGAAACAAGAAACCAAGCTACAAACAAAATCAAACTATAGGGAAGCACACCAAATATAAAGAACAATTAGCTAGTAATGTGTGAACTGTATTATGCAGCGTACTCTTAGTTGTGTCAGTCCCAGGATATTAAAGAGACATGGTGGGTGAGGTAATATCTTGTGACACGCTGTACCTCAAAGCTGTACCTCAAAGTAGCAGTCTAGAATCCCCATATTATGTGATATGATTATATGTTTGATACAATGCATGCCTTGTGAGGTATCATTTTAGAAGTCTTGATCTGTTGAACCTTAATATCCTGTTAAATTGTATGTATTGTATTGGTTTCAGAGTAGCAGCCGTGTTAGTCTGTATCCGCAAAAAGAACAGGAGTACTTGTGGCACTTTAGAGAAGTTATGAAGTATTGCTATATGTGTTACTGAAATATGTTGTGAGGTTGAGAGACACTCACAGCTGGTCTTTCAGTAATGACAATGGAGCAACTATCACTGGCCAGACAAGTGTTGATGGCCCATCAAGAAGAATCCACTCTCCCAGAGAGGGCATGTACACAATGAGGGCAGCCTAACCTACAGGACAGCTAGGATCTTTCTAGCAGCTGGAAGAAAGTATAAAAGAGGGACAGCGACATCATCAATTGGCCTCTCTCCTTCCTCATCTCAACACCTGGAACTGGGGGGATTGGTCCCAGGCTGGAAAGGGAATCCAGACTGTGTATTGAGAACTGTGAGCTGCCTGTAACATCTATTAGGGTGAGAGACTGCTTGATTCAGATCTTGCTTAGTCTGTAGAATTTAGACTGAGTTTATTCTTATTTCTTAGGTAACCAACTCTGATTTCTCTGGCTGCTACTTATAATCACTTAAAATCTACCTTTCTGTAGTTAATAAATCTGTTTTATATTTTACCTAAAACAGCGTGCTCTTGGTTGAAGTGCTTGGGAAATCTCAGCTCAGATTACAAAGGCTGGTGCATGTCCACTTTTCTATGGCACAGTGGCAAATTAATTAATGAGCTTGTACTGTCCAAGGGAATCTTGAGCCATATAAGATGGTATATTTCTGGGGTGCAAGGCTGGGAGCTGGGATGATTGGCTGGTGCCTCTTTCTGTATGATTCATGAGTGGCTCAGGGAGCAATCATGCAATTTAGTTGGGTGTGGGGCTCCACATGCTGGTGGCTGAGTGATCACAGTGCCTACAGGAGTTTGCTGGCATGGCATTGTGTGAGACAGCCCAGGCTGGAGAGTGAAGATGGCACAGCAGTCCCACAGTTCCAGTTTGTAACCCAGGGATCCCATCACACTTTTATTAGACCAACTTCTGTTGATGAGAGAGACAAGCTTTTGAGCCACACAGAGCTCTTCTTCAGGTCCGGGAAAGGTACTCTGAGCATCACAGCTAAATACAAGGTGGAACAGATTGTTTAGCATAAGTAATTAGCACATATTCTAAGTGACCATTCAAGGTCTACTTATGCAAAACATTCTGTTCCACCTTGCCTTTAGCTGTGACCTTTCCCAGACCTGAAGAAGAGCTCTGTGAGGCTCGAAAGCTTGTCTCTCTCACCAACAGAAGTTGGTCCAATAAAAGATATTAACTCACTCACCTTGTGTTTGACCTATATTAAATATTTCAGATGTCCTATGAACTATGCAATAAATTGTAGATTATGTTCACACTATTTAAATCAAAGAGGCTGACAGGTTGGGGCTTGGTTTGGATTTGGGGTTTTTTGTATTTCTTTGCTAAAAGATCCTGTGTGAGGTTATGTGAGGCTACACTGCACATCCTCCAATATGACCCAGTAATATATCAACAAGTCAGACTATACAAGCCTCATTTTAAATTGCATTTAATGAAATGTTCACAATTCACTTAATAAAAATAAAATCTTATAAATGTTCCACTTATTGAGGAAAAAAACAAACAGAATAGCAGACCTGATGGCAATAACCATTAACATTTGAAGCAATGTTTTCCTCTTTTAATCTCCTATCAGAAAATCACAGAGCCCCGTGTTTCCCTACCGTGTAATCATGCAGCGGGAGACAATTGATCAACCCCCAGCAGAGCTGTTGGAATGCATCCTCCACACCACCTGCTCTGCAGGGCCAGTAATAGGGTGAGAAAAGCAGGAGACATAGCCAGAAAGAGTCCACAGGAAGTTTGTTTTGCTCAACCCTCCTCGCTCCATGGACAACAGCAAGGTTAATTTGCTAACTATAGCTATTAGCTCCTGGGCTGTAGGGGAGCTGCATTCCGTGACCCCTCCAATGGGGATCAGAGTCTAGGGGGCATCTATTTAGATTCTTATATAGCCCCCATCACAATAGCACCTGAGCTCCTGGAGAAGTCCATGCTGTTCTGAGTGCCATTAAAATGGTACCTTTACTTGTACATGGAAATTAATTCACGTAAGAGGGAACATGTTTCCAAGAGTGGTTGTTCCTCAACTTCTTACCATATAACCATGCCTATTCCCCCCTCCATCAGTCTGAGTCATTGCAGCCATTCTGGTCTTCCCTGTACTACGTTACAGAGAGGAGCACCAGGTGCACAGAAGCAGGGCTGCCACTAGGGGTGAGAGGCAGGGGAGAATAGTCTCCCTCACCTGGCAGCTGGGGGCTTTGGGTCCACTGCTGAGTCTTAAAAGTTTTGTTTTCTTGTAAGCAGCAGCAGGTGGCACCAGAGTGGCTCCTCCAATACAATCTTCTCAGCTTGTTTCCCCCACTGCCAAAGGCCCTCCTATGTCTTATATGCCACCAGAAGGTCCTGATCCTAGTACAGACACACATGTAGAGGCCTCTTCTGAGTCCTGTAAGATCTACAGACTGCGCCACCACTCGCTGAACCTGAGCCCATCTCCCGCCCCTGGGCAGGTGCAGGAAAGGGGAAAGAACAACCTTCTTCTCAGACTGCTATGCTATAAGAAGGCAAGAAATGGCGCTTGTTTTTTTGCAGGAATTCAGAGAGAAAGATCTTGATTTAGGAAGACAGACAGAGACCCCTATATAAGGAATCTCAAAGAGAAAGAGAGGCTGGGTGATAGAGTAACTGCACAAACAATGGGGAAGGTGACTGGATGGTGGGTATGTAAGGTGTTGTAATGAGGGCACACAGCACCTCCACGAATAGATGGTGCTGTATCTTTATTTTTGTGTTAAGTGGGATGTCTTGGTTTGGGGAGGAGAACTAGGAGGAACTAATTCTCCTGTCTCGCATGCTATGTAACTTATTTTCACCGGTGCTGAGTATAAAGCACTGTCAGAATAGAACGGTATAGAAAGATCCTGTTCTCAGCTACCCTGGCGTAAATCTGGAATAACTCTGTTGAAATCCTAAGGTTTAGACTGGTGAAAATGAATTCCAAATCTGGCCCACACTGTTTTACAATCACTTTGCATAGGGGTAATTGACTATACAAGGTGCAAGGCAGTGGTGGAACGGGCCCCTAGCCTTTCAAGACTTAGGCTATGTTTACACTAGAAACTTTACAGAGGCACAGCTGTACTGATGCAGCTTCGCCGCTATAAGACCTCTCGTGTAGCCACTCTATGCTGATGAGAGAGAGCTGTCGCACTGACATAATTAAAACACCGCCAAAGAGAGGCGGTAGCTATGTCGGCAGGAGAAGCACTCCTGCCGACGTAGTGCTGTGTACACCTCCACTTTGGCCGGCGAAACTTATGTTGTTTGGGGGTGGGGGGGTGTTTTCATACCCCTGGTCGACATAAGTGGTAGTGTAGAAATGGTCGTCAATAATAACACAGCCTTATTTGGCTAGAGGAGAGTAAAGGAGCCCGTTCCCCAATCCCCCGCACAATTGCACAGGGTTTACCTGTATTAAGACTCCATAGAGCCACTATTCCCCCCACCAACAGGTGGGTAAGGGAATAGGCGGAGCCGTGACTTAGCTCACCTCCGCCCACTGTGCTCACAAATAGAATGTAAGCCAGCATGATGAGAGGGAATTAAATTGCTCCCATTAAGGGGCTACAGTAACTCACTTTTCCCTGGAGTAAGAGGGAAACAGGGAAGTCTCCCAGTTACATTTCTTTCATGGACTCTCCCTGGAGCATTGCAGCTATGCACTGCCCCTTACACAGGGCTAGTTGTAAAGTCTCAATCTAGTCCTAAATAACTATTGATGCAATAACCTGGCATGTTATGCAGCTGGGAATAGGTTTGTATGGGGTTCTAAAATATCATTATATATTGATAGGTGTATGGCCAAAACACCAGTTTAAAGCCTTTCGCCCAGCAGTATCATTAATGCCACAATGATTAAGTGAAACAGCCAAGCACCACTGCATCTTGAAGAACAGTGGGAGTTTTCAATGTCAAAGTCTCAAGCTATCCATGCTTTAAACAAGTTAAAACATATTAAACTCCCATCATCTCCCAGCTCTTGCAAGCAAACCAATAGTGCCACCTTTATCCTGTCAATAATTATTTAATTAAATGTGAAAGCAGAGTGATTAATGCAAATCAGTATTCACAAATTTTTCATACCTTTCACCTACTATAAACTCTTGCTCGACTATTTCATTTAAATTACTTGGAAAATTACTTGATGGACTGTAGTCCACGAAAGCTTATGCTCTAATAAATTTGTTAGTCTCTAAGGTGCCACAAGTACTCCTGTTCTTTTTGATTTAACTATCGCAGCAGGATCAAGTGAGGATGTGTCTCCACTACCTTGTTGTGAACAGAATTCTGCCAAAGGAGACAATTCAGATGAGATGTCAGAATATCCAAAGGCAGGACTCATGTCTAGTTTGACAGTCCTAAAAGGTCAGTTGTGGGTATAGGATTAAGACCACAGGAGAGGGCAGGATAACAACAGGATGTTGAGTATCAGCTCTGAGGACACACTTATCAACAAATAAAGAATGTGACAGACTGGTCTACACATACTGACACATTGTGTTAACTCAGGAAGAACAAATTGAGCACGTTTACTTGCATGACTGAAAATCAATGTGTCTGGAAGATGATAAAAAGGTTCCAGACTCAGAAAATACCAAGAAAAAGGCCAAAGATGCATAACTTATGTAGACAACAATCAGCAAACTTTGGAATTCATGATGAGCACAGCGGTGATGTCCATGGAGTTTACAGCTTGTATAGATGAGATAACTGCATGAAAACTCTCAGTAAAACAGAAATAAATATTATAAACCAGAATTTGGCTGAGCATCTTTGAATAAAAAATGCCCTGGAATTTTTGTTGTTGTTGCTTTGGTCAATCAAAAGGATTATGGGTTAGTGGGGGAGATTTTCAAAGGCATTAATAGATGCTAAGCACCACTTATGCCTCTGAAAAATCTCTACATTAGAGATGTGAACCATCCCTAAGCTAATTATGCCAGCGGGATAAAACCAATTTAAATACAATCAGTTCAGTGTGGACACACTACCCATAGCCACATTCCAAATTGCTGCAGTGTTGCCCCATATTCATACTGGTGATGGACAAAACTGTTTCAGCTACAATGCCTTCTGGGTACATACCACACAGTTCCCAGGTGCAGTAGGTTCTGAGAGATTTCGAAAGGCCACCAAAGACCTGACACAGGAGAAGCAAGACTGTTTTGAACCTTTTTGTTATTATACCATAACCTCTAGCCATACTATCATAAGAGCGGGGCACACTGAATCCAAATGGTTTTGCACACATGTAAACTGTTTTGAGGACTTTTGTGTGGTCATGGAACATTTGGCAAACAAACTAAGAGGACAAAATGATTCTTAGAACAGAACATTTCCCTATCATGGACAAGGCCAAATAAACTATGGATCTCTCCACCTTTACCCACCATCCAACAGCCGACCTGCATTCCCAAAATTCAGTACATTCACTCATCAAGAAGTTTTGTATACCTTAAAGGAGTTTTGACCCAAGACTTATGACTCTGACCCATGACCTTTTTGGCTTGTGAAAGAGCCATGAACAACTGATGCCACTTCTGACTGAAATAGCCAATGTCTCACTCAGAGAAGTCATCTTTTCTTCTTCCTTCAGACACACAACAGTGCAACCAACACTGAAGAAACCCACCCTGGATAATACAGTCCTACCTAACTACCACGTAGTGTCAAACCTTCCATTCCTGAGCAAGCTCATAGAGAAGCTAGCAAAAGGCCAACTACAATCTCACTTACTTGAAGTTAATATTCTAGACCCTGCAAAATCTGGGTTCAGGCCAGGACACAGAACTAAAACTGTATTAGTGGCACTGATCTCCTCCTGTCAATGGATAGAGGACAGACATCCATTCTCATCCTTTCTGCAGTACACAACACTCAGCATTGTTGACCATGAGATTCTGCTCTCTCGACTGAGAGAGGTAGTCAGGGTCCAAGGTAATGGCTAAAATTGTTTGCGTCTTTCTTGTAGGGATGCACCCAACAAGCAGTGATAGGAAACTCCATTTCCACCATTAGACTCCCTCACTTGTGGAGTCCACAAGGTTCAAGTCTCTCTCTGGTCCTTTTCAATATCTACATGCAATCACTAGGTGAACTAATCATATGACATGGACACAAATGCCAGCAATATCGGGATGATATTCAGCTCTACCTATTCTTCACCACATATGACCATGCCACTACAACCAAGATGGCCCAGTGCTTGGCTGAGATCAATTCTTGGATGCAGACCAGCTGGATAAAACAATGGGCAGAGGAAAGTATTTTGAAGAGCTTGCAGTGACAGTGCAATCTCCGTTGGTTGAAGATATACACCCACAATCGGTCCATTCAGTCTGTAGTTCAGCAGTACTCCTGGATTCCTCACTGATGCAGCGCTCTCACATAGCAGATCTGTGAGTAACACTTTCTGCCATCTCCGCTTGGCTAGGAAACTCGATCCCATCCTGGCAAAGGCAGACCTGGCCTCAGTTATTCATGCCTTTGTCACCTCTCAGATGGATTACAGCAATTACCTGGGTATGAAGCCTTTAGCATTTAGGAAACTCCAACTAGTTCAGAATGCTGCAGCATGTCTCCTCAGCAACACAGGCCACCGCAAACATATCAACGTACCTAACAACAAACTGTCACTGTCTATACTGGTTTCCCATAGAATTTCATATCAAGTTCAAGGTCTCAGTCCTTATCTTCAGAACGCTCCCTGACCTGGGCCCAGTATATCTAAACAGTCATCTAAAGCTCCTGGACGAAAACTGTGATTGACAACTACACTCAGCTGACACAATAGAACTCTCAACAGGAACTGAAGACCAACTACAACCCTCCCAAACTTCTAGTCCAAGTGAAAGGTACATTTATTTGACCAGGTGTATTAAACAAACAAATATTTATTAGACCAAGTATATTAAACAAACAAACAAAATACGACTACTCCACTGCACACACTTCTTCCCCTGAAAAGAGGATGAGATAACAAACAACACATGCCAGATGTGTTGTCACAAAGCTTAATGAAAGCATGAGCCTCTACAATTTGAGCTAAAGAGTCAGGCTTCTGAACTGGTTGCTGTAGCAAATCCATATCACACCCAAATCCTGCCTTCCCTTACGCAGCAGAATTGCACCAGTTCCACAGCCAAATGATCTCTGCAGCAGAAGACAAGGGAGTGAGATCTTCCTCTAAGAGACTGATGCTCTCACTTTTGGGGGATTGGTTAATTAAAAAACTTGATTTTAAAATTTCAAACTAGCCATATATTTGGTTCTCAATGAGGACAAGAGCAGCTGCCATTTGACAAAAACTTACCTGGAATTAATAACCAAGTTGCAAATGCTTAAAAATCATGGCTTGGAGAACTGTGTGAATTGCCACTAAATGTTTGACAACATACCAAATCAAGCCTATTCCCTCTGCAATGGAAATTAAAATTTCAAAATTAGATTTGCAGTCTACTTTAGAGCACTTAATCTAATTCTTGACACTTACAATAATGAACCACATTTCTCAGGTTCTGAGCAACTGAGGAAAGATTAAGGCATGTCACTAAATAAATCCAGATTTTTCTAATTTACCTAATGTATGATAACTGTGTTTTCCCTGAATTTTTATATTCAGTCTTTTCCAGTTTCTTGATAATACGTATGATCAGGACACAGCTTGGAGTGCAAAATAACTGGTCTTCTATGCCAGTGTTTCTCAACAACCAGTCCGTGGACCAATGCCGGTCCCTGAGATCTCCTTGACACAGTTTAGGAAGCCAGCAAGCCGGTCCCTGGTATCAAGATGGTTGAGAAACACTGTTCAATACCATTATTCTCCCGAACAAAATTACTCTTTTAGTGCCATTTAGACTCATTCCCTCTGGCAATCCCTTCTCAATGCAAGTGCTCCAAGACTGCAGCCATCCTGCCCTCAGTCTGGTATATCCCGCTATTGAAACATACAGTAGACTGAGATTTCAGTACATACAAAATGATGATTTATCAGTAGAATTCAAACTCAGTGCAAGTGAAAGATGGACGTCACAGCACTCAGTTTCAGTGTTATAGCTAGAGCTTTCAGTGCCACTGATACCAACTGACAGGGCATCTTTCCAGTTTGTGCCATTTGAAACGAAACAGAGTTCGGACATTGTGTGCCTTCAATTCTTGTTTTGCATTTTGGAAAAACGGCATCATATTCTGTTGAGAACTCAAAAAGGCACCCAGCTAGCACTACATTTCTGCTTATGTTCAGAGTTACGTCATGGGTTAGGATTAGAAAAAGCATCAGGAAACGTAGGCAGATGAGGTATTCCTAGAACAAATAACAGAAATATCCAAAACACAAGGCCTGATAATAATTGGGGAATTTAATATGGTAAAAACACAAAATGTCTCATAAGTTCTTGGAACGTACTGGGGACAACTTTTTGTCTCAGAAAGTGGAGGAAAGAAACAAAGAAACAGCCATTTTAGACTTATATAAAAACTACATTACATAAAATATTACATTAAAAGAATGCTAAGGTTGTAAAGTCAAGCACTCAGAAGTTAGGAAATGCTTGAATCCAGGTTGCCCATGAAACCTTAATTCGGCCCTCTTGTGTGCATGTATTAAAATACAGTCTTTATTTACATAATCACATACTATTGTTTCTATAGGACCCTTGCCTCATTCACTGAGTGAGCAGTTATTCAGTATTTCTTTTTTATCCTCTTCAGTCAATGTATGGCCCCGGGTCTTATTTAATCCACACTATCCAAACTGAATTCAAAGTTATTAATTTACTCATGAGCTATTCTAGGGTGCTTTGCAGATGTTAATGAATCAGGTCAAAACACCCCTGTGAGGAAAGGTGGTATTATCATTCCCATTTTACACATGGGAAACTGAGATACAAAGAGATCACGGGCAAAATTGTCAGAAGTGTCCGCTAATTTTCAGTAGCCAATTTGAGACACCAAGAGCCTAATTTTTCTGAGTATTTAAAAGCCAACAGGGGGAGCATTGAGATCATAAGTCTCCCTATTCTCAGTTCCTGTGCCAGGCACCACAACGGCCCTCTGGAGGAGGAGCAGTTGCAGAAAATGCCCTGCTCAGTCCCTGCAGCGCTGCATAGGAACAAGCTCACTTACTCTGGGGTGAGGATGCTTGTGCAGGCTGGTTGGCACATAGGAGCTGTGAGGGGAGCAAACTCCTGGGTGGCTGGCATTTTCTGGAGGTTTATAATTTAGCAAAATATGGGTGAATTTTCACAGGAATGGCACAAGATACATCCCTGACACCAGGGCAACCCATATCATATCTCCGGTCTCTGTTCCAAAGCATGGAGGCACTAGTGAAATGACAGTAATTTTTTTTAACATGGGCAATTTTTTTAACAACATATTTTCCCCTAATCTCATGCTCAGAAATGGCTTTACCATTTTAGCTGAATCTTTTAAAAAAAATTAATTCAGCCTGAGGCAAACATCTGGCATGGAAAATTTCAGTTAAAGTTTGGCAAAGTTATAAGCAACTGAAGACAGGGTCTTATAATGGAAGGTGTGGCGCAACCTTAAATATATGTGGCATTCCTAGCTTTGCTTTCAATAAAACACTACACAGTACAATGACATTTTTTGAGGCGGTTTCTCAAAACACCCAAAAATAAACATTTAGGCCACATAGGTTTTTTTAAACAGTTCAAAATTGAAAACCTATATCCCAGGTTTACACTTATAACAAGTGAATCTTTCTATAATAGGAACCTTGACAGAACATCAATGATAGCACTTGTAATACAGGTGTCAATTTACAGGGCTGTAGCAAGGAGATGACAAGTATTTCTCCCACTAGACGCATAGGTTATTAACAGTAACTTCTCTCTCCCTGTCCCACTTGCCTGTCTTCACTATTCTTTCTCTTCTTTCCACTTCCTCTTCGCAACCCTTTCCACTCACTCTCTCTCTCCCCCTCTCTTTCCTTTCTTCACGTTTTTTTTGCTTTCTTTCCCTCCACCATCACCCTGCCTTTCTCTACCAATGCCTCTCTTTTAATTTTCTTTCATTATTTCAGTATATACTAGAGCTACATGACTCATCCACCTCCCCACCCCCATCCCCCCGAGCACTGGAATGATGCACTGGGTATCCCCGCCTCAGTTTTAGGTTGTCTTTGCAGCAATAATTATCTTTTTAGTTACATTTTAATGGGACACCTCAAATAAGATAATAGGTTACACCAAAAAAACTCAGGTCTAGTAAAAGCATTCCAAGCACAAGCCTATGCCTCTACCCATCAGTCACACACACTAGGAGACAGACGTACCTTCAACTCCAATTTCAGAAGCAATTTAAACTTTGTGGATTCCAGTGATTAGAGTGTGCTGCAGCCTGTGAATTCCCGTCACCATAATGCCGTCACCCACATATACTTTTGTATTTAAAAAGATACATATAAATTGTCATTCCTGCTCTGCTCCTGTGATGTTCCCTTGAGAAGATGAAAGAGGTCTCAAATATAATCTTTCCCCCTCAGAGCCCTCTGCTTCTAAAGTAAAGCAGAAAAGAGGATCCTCTAAGCCTGGCCAGCCTTATTTCAACCACAACTCAATTTTGATAAAGCTTTTTGGTTTTTAAAAATGGCACATATAAGTTGCCAAATTCAGCCCTGATTTACGCTTCGTACAACTCCACTGCATTTAGATTGCTTATTGCATAAACCTTCCAATACTGACCCACATACTGTTTGAGATTGCGGAGGTGAGCCCCATGGAAAATCAAAAAACTGTCTCAGTGGTGCAGGGCTGCTTGGCCCTGGAGTTCTAGGAGATCCATTCTGTACGATACCTCAAAAAGAAGCAACATCCTTTTTTTAGAGCCATGAAGTGAAATTCTCGTCCCACTGGTCAGTGGGTTTGCCATTGACTTCACTGGGGCCAGGATTTCACCCATGGTCCTTTGGCATGGATTACACAGGGCTCTGCAAACAACAAATACAGAAACTTTAGCTGCACCCCAACCCCAACAATCAAGCTGGAATCCTACAAAATTAATGAGTGTGTGTAGTTGGGTGGCAAGCAGCCCTTTGCCCACCAAAATACTCAGGTATCACAGGGCAGGGTTTGTTATTGGCATGTAAGCTGCCATTTAAATAGCAGCATTTCCCACTTTAGACTTTTTCTAGCATTCAGTATTCAGCCCCTTCGATCGTTTGAGACTTTTAACATCACATCACACCATGTCATACCATGTCACAGCTCATTACATCATACTGCAGCATGACACAATCTAAAGCATTATAAATAAAAACCTTCTTTTTGGATCAAAGTCAAATCTTACAGCAACTGCTTATCTAGGTTAGTTTTTGGAACAGTAGCAAAAATAATAGCTGTCAAACACTGACATTTTATATACCTTCTGTCTAAGAAGTGGAAGAAAATTTCTGTAGATAGAATAGAACACAGCCCAGAGTCAAAGGTATAACAGGTAGGTATTTTTGGCTTTCTAAACTGTAATGACTAAATGGCATTCCTCTATTCAAATTAAAGAATAGCTCAGTAATGCAGAGTCTTTGTGATATTACTGAATTATCTTGGGTTGCTTTTGTTTTTAATTTGTGAACTATCTATTTTTATCTCAAGAAGAACTTCTATATAAAAATTGCTAATATGGAAGAAAAATACAGGAAAGAAAAGGATGCTTCAGTGGTTAGCACACTAGCCTAGAACCTGAGAGACCTAGGTTTAATTCCCTGCTCCATCACAGACTCCCTATGGGACCCTGGCCAAGTTAATAGTCTCTTTGGCCCATGGTTAGGTACTTAATTTCCACTGACATCAATTAATGGGAGTCTGGCACCCCAGTACCTTTAAGGATCTGGGTCTTAGTTCCTCATCTGTAAAATGCAGAAAAGATTACTTCCTTACTGCTCAGGATTGCTGTGAAGATTGTGAAGTGCTCAGATATTCTGATAAATGGGGGCTATACAAGTATCTGAGATAGAAGAAAATGTAGTGTAATCCCTTAACTCCATTTACATTTGTGTCCCATAATCTTTCAGATTTGAACCTAACAATCATATTGCAGCCCTCTCTGTTTACATGAGAAGGGATTGCGGGCAGAACACTTATGGTCTGCCAAGCAACTTATTTATTTGTTTGTTTGTTTGTTTATTTATTAACCTTTCCAATAAACTATGTGCTCATCTTTTCCCCCAGATGTTTGGGGAGGAGGTGGTCTGTGGGACTCAATGTATAATTAAGGGATGTTTTTGATTGTCACTAATTGATGGATAATCATTACATCTAGATAGGCAGTCTATGTTTAAATTACATTGTCAATTGCTCATGGAATTTTAAATATTGTGTGTTTTTTAAATCTTTATAAAAGATGTTGGAGCTCTGTTAATTGATATAACACAAAATAAATACAATGAAATAGAGAAAAGGTGGGTGAGATAATATCTTTTACTGGACCAACTTCTGTTGGTGAAAGAGACAAGTTTTCGAGATTACACAGGGCTCTGCAAACAACAAATACAGAAACTGTTAAAGCAGATTTTAAATATGTAGGGGGGAAACTAGCACAAGTCAGTGGTTATAAAGTTACAGTTTTCTAAACATGGCCAAAATCTTTCCTGGTGCAAGCATTTGTAATTCCCTGGGACTGAAACCTGAGCCCAACTTTCAAATTCTCTGAAGTTAAGCTCCTAAATACCCATTTGAATATCTAAGTAGGCAACTAATAGCCTGATTTCCATTGTTGACAACTAATGAATCCCACTAAAGTCAATAGGAGGTAAAGGTGCTCAACACTTTTGAAAATCAGGCCACAGCACCTAAATACCCATTCAGGCATCTATTTACCTCCCTTTCCCCCTGGCCCGGTAAAAGTAAATTTTGAGCACCCAAGTTTGAAAACTTGACTCCTCGCAGAAATTTAAAATCCTGGAAACTGATTCATCCAACTGGATTTGTTCATCATGAAATCAAAATATTGCCTGATACTGAATCTGGCCACACATTTGCAGTTTTAAAGCTATTATGTGAAACAGAGATTTGCAGTTTTTTAAAAATGGCAGACAGTGTTAGGGATACGGTGGAGCACAAAGTGTTGGAAATTCTGGGGAGAGGAAAATCTAAATAGCCTTTGTCAGAGGTTCTGGAGGGTGATTGGTGCATTATCTACCTGTAGGCAGGTACTGTCAGATACACCCTATTCAGAATGGAATAGAAAAAGGAAAACCATGATGTCACTTTCCCAAACAGCACTCTGAATTCAGTCATAACTACCACCACAAATGCAAAGAGAGGGATGGTAGTTTGAGCACAGAACTGAGAGCCAAAGATTCCTGATTTCTAATCCCACCACTGAGAGTGACTCCTTTCTGTGCCCTCGAGCAAGGCATTCAGCTTCTCTGCCTCAATAGGCCCCTTTGTAAAACATGGGGACAATACTAATATTTGCCTGCTGTTGTGATGACCAAGCAGTTAGTGTTTGTGAAGCGGTTTGATGGTGAAAAGCACTAAATATTATTCCTAGGCTTGTAAGGCGGCTTTGCCCTCTTCTCCGGTAGGTGAGGAACAGTGGTGTCAGCAGATCGGAGAGAACTTTGCAAGGCTGAGAAGAGAGAGAAATCTCCTTTTCCAGAATCCCGAGCAGACTATGCAGGAAACTCAAATGAATACGGTTACCCACATCTGATTTATTATTTATTTTTAAAAAGGCTCTTTTCCAGGAATCTTTTCAGAGAGCTGCAGTAAAGTGGCTTGGGAGAGATCTCTCTCTCTCTCTCTCTCTCTCTCTCTCTCTCTCTCTCTCTCTCTTTCTCCTTTTATTCCAATAGCAAAAGTGCTTCTGGCTTTTCATTCCATACTTACTGGCCGCTGGTAAGTATTCTCTAGTCTTCAGTTCTCTTAAAACTCTGTTTTGTTTTCTCTGGCACAAAGTAGCGCTCTGTGGTCCCTCAAGAGGCCCTGAAACCCACAGTGGCTCCTGTAATAAGTCATGGAAGACTGGGACAAAATGTTTACTGGCTTGGTTTTTAAGAGTCATGGTACATTAAATGGCTAATCTAAAGTTTTGAGAACTTCAATTAGTTTACTTTCATGAGGATGTGCACAGCTCCCGTGCCAACAGCAGGGCTAGACAAGATAGAGCTTCATAGAAGTACAGGAGCTAGCTGTTCTCAAAAGGAAGTATTTAGAGCATAGGGCTATGAACCAGGATCTGTGGGTTCGACTGCTGGCTCTGCCACTGTCTCACTGCAAATCCTTGAAGAAGTCACTTACGGTCCATGCCTCAATTTACCCATACCTCATGCAGGTGTCGTTAGGTTTAAATAAACAATGTCTGTGGTGTGTTTTGAACTCTTTGCATGAAATGTGCTATATAGACGCAAATAATTGTTGCTATAATTCCAGGAAATGTTGGCAAAAAGACTTCTATTGTTGGTGAAGGGCCTTTGTGTTGCATAGTTTTTGCTGTGGTTACACCTGTGACTTTTCCCTGGAACTTTTAGAGGACCTGTGGGCAATTGTTGACTATAAAAGCCCATTCCAGGATACTCTCTTGTATTTTCAGGCTTGGTGTCAGTTAAGACAGAGAACCATCAACATAAAGAGCATTTCTGGTTCCAGCCATTCTTGTGCTTACGATATGTGGCTTATGTTTGTTGTAGTAACCCCTCCTTGTTGTGAGCCAAATGTGGGACTTAACATCCGCACAATCATCACATCAACACCTGGATACTGAGCTCTTCTGCATATAACACACACTAGCAGAGCCTCAGCTTAAAGTACAAGACTCAAAACTGTTGGGATTTTTTTTCTGTGACAATATACTGTATAAGGGATTGTCTTTTTTTTTCATAAAGAAATCTTTAGATACTTCTGCAATTAGATGATTCCCATCTGAACTTGCATCGAGAACTCTAAAGCACCAATTTAGAATATATAATGCAGTTTGGGTTGCCTACATCCATGTCAGACCAAAGCCAAAAATAGTCTCTCTCTATTTGGCACTAGTTAGTTGTTAGAGTTGAGTAGGGTTACCATACGTCCGGATTTTCCCGGACATGTCCGGCTTTTTGGGCTCCAAATCCCCGTCCGGGGGGAAATCCCAAAAAGCCGGACATGTCCGGGAAAATCGGGACATGCGGGGCCGGCGGTGCCGGGCCGGGGGCTC